>NC_052507.1:43204687-43245586 GCF_014356525.2 Nilaparvata lugens
TTGGTTTCAATATTTTTTTTTGCATTCATGGTATTATTATGCGTGCCCATTACCATTAGTATCAATATTCTCACTTCCGAAGAATCTAATTCAATAGGTGATTGAAAATAAACAAAGGAATTGAATAATGCTGGAGAAATTATAATATTTTTGATTCTAAAAAATTATTCTTTATCAGATAGGAAGATTATCACGGAACTGGATGAATTATATCATATGGAATAGAAATTCAAACGTGAACTGAGTTTGCTAACATTCAAAACAAGTGACATCAGGTACTTGTGGATGAGAATACTGCGTGAGGTCTACTGTTCACAGAACTACTAGTTGTGATATCATAGATTACAAAGGCATTGGTATGTAATAATCTTATAGGTTGCTCCCTCAATGGCCGATTCCAAGTATGACACTAGCGCTGCATGTGAGTCTATGCATCTTCAAGGTCCTTGTTATAAACTATATAAATTGTATAAACTCTAATGTTCACGCGCATCTCAAGTTTACTATTCAAAGATCTGAGCAGCTGGTGACAGGACAATAACGCTGGAGACACACGAGGTCTGCTATCTCTCCATAGTGAATGATTTAATAGAATCAACAGTTGCCAACAGTTTGCAATTGAATAATCACATTTTCTGATTGTATCCGAATCCTGATAATTGTAAATCAAAAATCACACTTTGCATAGATGGGGCGGGGCTCCTGAAATTTTCACAGATCTGGGACTTGTAGGAGTTGATAGAGCTTATCAATGACTAACATCGGGGAACAAGCTTCGCTCTGGAGTACAAAAGCATAAAAGATTTATTACGATAGAAGAAATTATATTAACATTCATACGAATTTTCTATCCAATCACAGAGATTGATTCCCAGGAATGCAAAAATTTCCCTCATAAAGGCCCAGTTAAATAAAAGCCGGTTAAATTTCAATCCTGATTAACTTCACGTGAACCAAATCAGAGAAGACCATTTCAAGAAGATGGATCTACTGGAATTGATCAGGATTGAGGATAACCCGGCTTTTCTGCAACCGGTACTAAGTACCTGATTGAATGATTACAAAAGTTCAACAGCTGAGACATAATTTTGACACAGTCCCACACACATGAACTCGCTTACTAACTTCCATTACCAACAGACGACGAAATAATAAATTATTATTAGCTGTTTTTCCAAGGATGAATAATAATTATCCTTTTAATCTCCTTTAGCGAGTTTTCCCAGGGATGAGACCTAGTGAAATCGAATCTTCATATTATGAGCCTACTATGTTCTGAATTTCGTGAGAATTGTTAGAGCCGTTTTCGAGATCCGGTGAAATACAAACATACAAACATATGATCATTTAAACATCGAAATATCTAAACATCTAAGCATCTAAACATCCGAACATCTAAACATCTAAATATCTAAACATTTGAACATCCAAACATATAAACAGGAATTGCTCGTTTAATATTATAGGATTCCAGGTATAAATTTGATGAAAATCGTTGAAGCCGTTTTTGAGAAAATCGCGAAAACCCCTGTTTGTGACACCATTTTTTTTTATTTTAGCTGCCACCTTCATTTGCATTTCCTCAAAATTTGTTCGTATCGGATCCTTGAGTGTAAGGACCTTGAGCTCCAAATTTCAAGTCATTCCGTCAATTCGGAGATGAGATATCGTGTACGCAGACACACATACCTTAATTTTTTTTGGAAAGCAATACTTTCCTTACCTATGGTAATAAGGCAAGGGAAGCAAAAAGGAACATACCTGTCAAATTTCATAATAATCTATTGCTGAGTTTCGCAAATTTGGAATGGATACTTGAAAAATAGAAATAATAAAATATATATTCATTTTCCTTATAGTTTATCTAAACGATAGTTTACACCTGGTGACAAGATTTCAATAAAGAGAGAGTGGAATGAGTTTATCATGAATCGGGTCTAGATGACCATTATTACATTGTAGTGAGCTCAATAGTTGAAACATTGATAAAATAATATGAAAAATCTTAAAGTACTCTTTATTTGAAAAAAAAACTTTAAAATAGTTCAGCTTTAAAATAAAAAAATACTACTCAAAAATCAGCGTTTGCTGAGCATTTAATTGAAACTAATAATAATTATTTCAATATGAATTCTGATATGAAAATATTAAGCATTGGTAATGAGAGTACGGTACAGTAATAAATTGAACGTAATAGAAGAATTTTATATCTATGAAACTGCAAAATTGAATAGGTATAATTTAATAAATATAATTCAATTTGACTTGAATAATCTTATTTTTGATAAAATTGAAAGTAAATAAAATTTGAAAATCTTAAAAAATTAAAATTTAATTACTTCAACCAGAAATGAATTAATCATAGGAATTAAGTGAATGTTCATATTGTATCAATCAGTAAACATTAATTGAATTTTATTTTATTTTATAACCTGACGATGGTGTGATCACCGAAACTAGTTGTTGAACTATTTTAAAGTTTTTTTAAAGATAAAGGGTGCTTTAAGATTTTCTATATTGTTTCATCAATTTAAAAAGTAGTCCATGTGAATGAAGTGTTCTTATAAACTCAATAGATATTGTAGCTGTCATTAATATATAGAACAAATGATAACTATTTAGCTCACCATTTTTCCAATTTATGAGTGTAGTACTCAACAAAACCAGGATACATAACATTTCGATAACATGTTTACTAGAATTTCGAATCTACAGTACTTTCATAACGGACACGAAGTTGCCCACAACCTTGAAAAAAAGGAAACAGCTTTACATGCAGGTGCGGTGGCTTGTTCACGCTACTTATATTATCCAGTATTTCGAGTGCCATAGAGAGAAGTCAGGATTCCATTTCCTTTTAATATCTTGGCGCGGCCGATAGGTTCTTTTGATTTCCTGGCGCTCTTTGCAGCTGGCGTCGAATTATTTTGGCGCGAAAATATCGGGTCGTGGCGGCGATTTACGTCCGTCCGTTGCTCGTCGTCGAAGAAAAGCGCTTTTCTGGTTTTCCGTATTGCGCGCGGAACGTAAGGAATGTTTCGGCCGCTTGATATGTTGGCCAGCCGGTAATAGGAAACCAGATTGTTTCTTTCTACCGGCGAAATTGGAAAGCGACAGTGATTTGTTTCCCTGCCACCACCCCTTTATGCAGTCACATTCACTTAAAGTTGTCAGCATTGGTTAAATGGGAAGCGTTAAAAGTAGTAATACGGAATGCTGACAATATCAAGTGAATCATACTAAATTAATGGCAATATTAAATTAATCATACTAAAGAGGATCAGGGGCCGGCAATGATGAAACAACGCCATTGAGGATTGAAAATGAAATTCATGGAATGAGAATACTATAGCGTAGTTGAAAACTTGGAATGTTGCTTAGAATTTCAGCACTACACATCCAAATTATTCATATCAACATTCTACATTTCTGTTCCAGTAATAATAATACAGTAGTCATTGGAAAATAATTATTCTCAGACGGTATTATATAACCAATTTTCATTTATAATTATATTGTCACTAGTGATAGACTATTATAAGGTGCGTTCAGACTTTCGCTCTGCTCCGCAACCGAACGTCACTCCAGCAGAGCGATTGATGATCGACCGGGGAGCAACAATGGTTCGACCGGGGAACGCGAGAAGATCTAACATCTTCCGTAACGTTCATGATGGGTGCGTGGGCGGCGCGACTGGAGTTCGATGGAGGAACGAGGGCGGTACGAGGGCGGTACGAGGGAGGAGTGTGTGTGTGTGTGTGTGTGTGTGTGTGTGTTGTGACGTGGTGTTTTAACACCATAAAATACTTTTGAAGTAAACAACTGAGCTTTAGTAGAATTGTAAAATGGAAAGAATAGATAGCCTAGTCAAGGTAACGCTCAAGTAAAATCGAATATTATTTATGATAAAAAGTAATCATCTCTATACTTATAAAAGGCTAAGCCCCGACAGACTGAAATCACACCACAGCCCGAAAGTACTGAGCCTAAAAACTTGAAATTTTGCACGATTGTTCATGGTAGCCTGAAAACATCCACTAAGAAAGGATTTTCAGAAATTAGCCCTCCCGAGGGAGCTGGGGCCCCCCAGAATTTTGTACTTTTCAACCGCTCATTGCACAGCAAAGTCATGAGGAACTTTTTTGTTCAGCTACGAAAAAAAATTAGATCTATGCAGAAAAATTTCGATCAGGAGCACAGGGGGGTCCAGGAGAGGGCATTTTTCGAAAATTTTGATGTAAAATCACACTACAGCTCAAACTAATTGCCCTACAGGATTGAAACTTTGCACAAATATTCTTCAAACTTGCTAGACGCGCACTAAGAACGGATTTTGAGATATTCTGCCTCTAAGGGTTTCAAAGGATGAAAAAGGATCCTATTATGTAAGGTTATGAACATGGTAAGGTGAGTGCCATATGGAAATGAGATAATTTATTTATTGACATGTGATATTCTAACATATGTTGTAATCATTGGAAATAACAAAATAATATGATAGAAATTCAAAAAAGAACATCTGTTCTATTATTGCTTTCTACCTGATCCCAGCAGGGGTGCCCAGCCCCCCCAAGGCCAATGGCGCATGCCCCCCCCCCAATTCAAGTGTAATGCCCCTCCCAATCCATGTGTAATGACCCCCCCCCAAAGTACCCCAACTCACAACTCTTTAGTTTTTAACATTAGTCAGTGTATGACAATAAAATTCACATCTTAAGGTGCTTACAGATATACGCGCCGCGAACATGAGCAATTCACTTTTAATCAGCTGATGCCAAGCTTTTTATATCTGTATTTTACCGTTTCTGTAAAAATACAGATATAATCAGCTGATTAAAAGTGAATTGCTCATGTTCGCGGCGCGTATATCTGTACGCACCTCTACATTGTAATCTTCCAAAGGACATTATTTACCTTTGGTCTTGTGAGGAATTCTTTCTGTTTTCATAATATTGTAAAAATATATACCATCGTTTCTTATCTCTTTAAAATAGAAATAAAGTATCTTTTTGATATTATTTTTGAGACTAGCAGTGCACCCGTTCTTGTTCGGGAGGACTAGAAAGAACTTCATTACATCAGGAAAAACTACATGACACATATTTTAATAGGATATTAAAAGATAAGTAAGGGAGGCTTTGCTTTTTAAATGTTAAGGTTACTTATAAAAAGTTGAATAATAATATCATTGATAATTATTCTTTATTGCAAAAGAATATTGCATAGCAATCTTGGTAAACATTCATACAAATTTGGAACGATTTTATTCATACAATATATAATATCGGCAAGTTTAGGTATTCTAAATCCTATACTATTAAACGAGCATTCCTGTTTAGATGTTTAAATTTTTAGATGTTTATATCTTTGTATTTCACCGGATCTCGAAAACGGCTCTAACGATTCTCACGAAATTCAAAACATAGTAGGTTTATAATATGAACATTCGATTACACTAGGTCTCATCCCTGGGGAAACTCGCTGAAGGACATTAAAAGAATTTATTCATCCTTGGAAAAACAGCTGATAATTTCGGCGTCTGTTGATGATGGAAGTGAGTGAACGAGTGCATGTGTGTGGGACTGAGACAAAATTATGACTCAGCTGTTTAACTTTTGTACATAATTCAATCAGGTACTTAGTGACAGTTGTACAAAAACCGGTTAAATTTTAATCCTGATTAATTCCAGTAGAACCAATCGGATAAGCTATCTTTTTGAGATTGTCTCCTGTAATTTGGTTCACGTGACATGAATCAGGATTAAAATTTAACATGCTTTTGTGAGAGAAATTTTTGCATTCCTCTGCGAATTAATCTCAATCCACTGTGATTAGATAGAACCTTTCTGTATGAACTATGAATATTTATTATACTTTCTTCTTTCTTAATAATTTTTATATACTTTTGTAGGTACTCTAGAGCGGAGCTCGGTGCCCCGATATTTATCATGAATTGGAATAGGTTGTCACTGATGTTGTGTTGTTGGTAGTATTTACTTTTTAACATTACAGGAGTAAATAACACAAGTCGAACAAAATGTATCTTTAAATGGTTTGGTTTTTGGAATAAAGATATCATCTGAACAAGTACATTTTGTAAATTCTATCTATTAATACCAAATATCGGGGCACCGAGCTTTGCTCGTTATTTATTCATTGATAAACAGATTTATTTCATTGAAAATCATTTCTTTAAAATGATTGGGGAAGTACTAACAGACACAGTCCAAAATTGTTACTTACCCGAATTTTGATTTATTCAATACGAGAAATATATTTCGTCTGTGATTTATTCACAGACGAAATCATCATCTGTTTTTCCAAGGATGAATTATCCTCTTCATGTCCTTCAGAGAGTTTTCTCAGGGATGAGACCTAGTGCAATCGAATTTTGATATCATAAACCTACTATATTCCGAATTTCGTGAAAATCGTTAGAGCCGTTTCCGAGATCCGTTGAACATAAATAACCAGATAGCCAGATAACCAGATATAGAAATAGAAAAATAGAAACAGATATACATAAACTGCTCGCTATTATAATAGGATAACAACTTATAGTCCAGTCAAATGGTCGTTTTTCAGGAAATAGGCCTGAAATATTTTTTTTCGATGGTTCTATATATATTTTGGGGCGCTGAATTCTAATCTGAAATTTGCTGAAACACCAGAAGGCGACTTCACCCCAAAATTTTCGATTTTTTCAAGTTTTCCATTTAATCTCGAGAACCTTGAATTTTTCGAGAAAAAGCATTCTCTATATAATATTAAAGATAATAAATTTCCAATGAATTGAGTGGTCGCGCAGGACTACTTTTTGGATTTTATATCTGAAGTGTTCCACAAGATACGCAACTTTGAATGTTCGAGAAATTTGTGATATTTTCCCCATTCTCACAGTCTCGCATATGCAACGTTGCGTTTCTTGTGGAACACTTCAGATGCAAAATCCAAAAAGTGGTCGAGGTTGTAATGAATTTTCTCCTCTTTTCACTCCCATGAAATATACTTCTGTTTTCAATACCGTTCAAAAGTTACAGCCAATTGAATGATGATCTTTATTTTCTCATTTTTCTTGCGATTTTACTGTTAATTAAGAGTCTCTAAAATGAGTACAATGCATGATAGAAACTTGCGATTGGTCTCAAATGAGAGAAAATTTCATGCTCCATAAGCTGAGTTACCCTAAATTGATCTTGCATTACTGTTCATATCGAAAAACTGTCGAGACTGTGAAAATGAGAAAAATATCGCATATTTCTTGCAACAGCAAGGAAACTCAAACACAGGACCATTAAAAATTAAAATGAAGCAAAGGAAATCAGAATAATAGTGGATGATGAAGTTATAATTTATTTTTGTCAAAGATTCACCTTCAAACTCATAGGCTTAAAATTACTAAAATTCCTGCATACAAAATATTATCAATTGTGCTTAATATGCTTTATATTGAGTTACACTTAGCAAAATATAACATTGTAAAGGTGGGAAAAATTAACTACATTAGGATATCTCTATTTAATACCTTGATTTTTTAATCATAATTCAAAATGTTGACATAAAATATACAAAAAATCATGCCCCCCCCCCAAAAAAAAATGTTGATGGCGCAAATTGCGCCATGCCCCCCCCCTTGTGGGCACCCCTGGATCCCAGTCAACCTCAATAATATTGATAAATATGTTCAATAATATATTACTATTGATATAATAGAAGTATTGTTTTAATAATTAATTATTATCATTAATATAATAATACCTAGTATTGTGTTGGTAATCAATAAATATTTATATTTTCACAAACTCTGTATAATTTATAATGGTGAATGTGAAACAGCTGCATCAAAGAAATTATCTCAAAAACATATGTTTAGGAAAACCATAGTTTTGAACTTCATTTTCCTGATGCAATGTATAAGCGTACACGTGGCATGTATTATTAATTTTTCAGATAGAACAGTTTTTTGAGACTGCTGAATAAACGTCTACAGTTTTATCAATGCTGTATCGGCAATATGAAAACGCATGCAGTTACTTTAAATAATGGTGTTGATATCTACATGATAATCATTCTCTACCATTTTTATTCAATTAAAATTTCAAAATTATTCAAGCCTTTATAGAATGATTGACTCACTGTACAGTCAGTCGAAAATTTTAATATTGAAATGAGGGGTATTTTGGCAAGCTGAACAAAAAAGTATGGTCCTATGCACCTTTTTGATATTATTTCTTCAAATGAAAAATGAGTTTTGTGGGTTGTCAAAACTCCCCCTGAAAGAGGGAGAAAAACAATGAAAAAAAAAACAAAGAAAATAACAATGATTTCTGCATTGAATAACATCTATCTTGCCAACAAGAATCGCACTCTTTGTGAATTTAGATATGACCTACACTTTGGATTTATATAATTTTCTATTAATAAATTCATGGAAATTGAAGTACTTTTTTCAGTAAGTTGATGATTAGTTGATGAAATTGATTATCAATAGAGAAAATGATTATAATTTTATCAATACAGAATTAGTTGAAAGAATTGTCGATGTACTGAGTTGTTGGTCAACAATAATTCAATATTGTTATTTATCCAATCATTATTTTTCTCAGAAGTTATTTCATTTGAATTAGAAAATATTTATAAGCTCCTATCAATTCATCATTCGTAACAATGAATTCTTCAAAACATGAATTTAATCAAATACAAAATTGCCCATACTTCTGTATTCATGTTCGCATGTTTTCTACTTGTGATGGATAGCCAAAATATTGTGGAGCGAGCTGCACGGCGAATTTTAATCGAGGGCTCTGTTTGGCTGAAATGTTCAGCGTTCGGAGTTAGGTGAGGCGAGCAGTTAGAACAGAGGCAAGCGGCACGGCGAATGGTTTGGAGTACGGTACGGCGAATGATTAACAGCTGATTTTTAACATTATGAAACATAATTATGCTCATGTTCGTTGAAAGGCAGTTAGAACAGAGGCAAGCGGCACGGCGAATGGTTCGGAGTACGGTACGGCGAATGATTAACAGCTGATTTTTAACATTATGAAACATAATTATGTTCATGTTCGTTGAAAGGCAAGATGTTCGGTGGAATGCACGGTTTGCTGCGCAGTTCGAGGTTCGGTTCGGCATGTGTGGACGCACCTTTAGTTGTTACAGGACATTTATACAGATCACAGGCCAAAGTAACATAATAATCTATCTTTTTCTTCTTTTTCTTCTTCTTCTCTTCTTCTTCTTCTTCTTCTTCTTACTCCTCTTCTCCTTTTTCTTCTTCTTCTTCTTCTTCTTCTTCTTCTTCTTCTTCTTCTTCTTCTTCTTCTTCTTCTTCTTCTTCTTCTTCTCTTCTCTTCTTCTTCTTCTTTCTTCTTCTTCTTCTCTCTCTCCTTCTTCTTCTCCTTCTTCTTTCTCTTCTTCTTCTTCTTCTTCTTCTTCTTTTTCTTCTTCTACCTATATCTAAAAGGCTAAGCCCCGACAAACTGAAATCACGCCACAGCCCAAACTACTAAGCCTGAAAACTTGAAATTTCGCACAATTGTTTATTGTAGCCTCAAAACATCCACTACAAAAGGATTTTCAGAAAACTGCCCCCCCCCAGAGGGAGCTGGGCCCCCCAAAATTTTCACTTTTTACCGTTCATTGAACAGCAAAATCATGAGAAACTTTTTCGTTCAGGAGTAGATACAAAATGATACTTTGAGGAGGCTTTTTGCTCCAAAACCCCCTCCCACCTCTCACCACTCGTCCATCCCACCACCCCTTCCCCCCGACTGCAGGGTGGGGGGTGTTGGGGGGTGTTCTAAAAATAGATTTCCCCTTCCCCCTGCCCAGTGGCGATGAGGGGGATGAAAAGAGAGAGATATATCTCTTTCTCACCCCTTCCCCTTGCCCAGTGGTGATGAGGGGGATGAAAAGAGAGAGATATATCTCTTTCTCACCCCTTCCCCTCGCCCAGTGGTGATGAGGGAGATGAAAAGAGAGAGATATATCTTTCTCTCTCTCTCTTTCTAAAAATGGATTTCCCCTTCCCCTTGCCCAGTGGAGATGAGGGGGATGAAAAGAGATATCACTCTCTCTCTCTATCCCCTTCCCCTTGCCCAGTATAGATGAGGGAAAAAATAATTTCCCTTTGAGGAGGAAAAAATTCCCTTGCTGACAGATTGAAGTGAATTGAGAAATTCCCTATCACTCTACATCTAATGCTATACTGTCAGATCAAAGTGAATCCTTCTCTCTACATCTATTGCTATACTGACAGATTAAAGTGAATCCTTATCTCTACATCTATGCTGACAGATTAAAGTGAATCCTTATCTCTACATCTATGCTGACAGATTGGAGTGAATTGAGAAATTCCCTATCACTCTACATCTATACTGACAGATTAAAGTGAATTGAGAAATTCCCTATCACTTTACATCTAATGCTATACTGACAGATTGAAGTGAATTCTTTTCTCTATTGCTATACTGACAGATTGAAGTGAATCCTTTTCTCTAATGCTATACTGACAGATTGAAGTGAATCCTTTTCTCTATTGTTATGCTGACAGATTGAAGTGAATTGAGAAATTCCCTATCACTCTACATCTAATGCTATACAGTACTAGTGAATCCTTCACTCTACATCTATACTGTACTAGTGAATCCTTCACTCTACATCTATACTGTACTAGTGAATCCCTCTCTCTAATGCTATACTGTACTAGTGAATCGAGAGAGAGAGAGAGAGAGAGGTCAATGACTCTCTCTACATCTATTGCTTAATAATCTATTGCTATACTGTACTAGTGAATCTCTACAATAATCTAAGTTCTATAATGGGTCATATTATGCTTGGTTTCCAACTGACAGTCAAGAGTTCAATCAAACTGTTTATGAATGTGTAAAAAATTGAGCTTTTTTGCTGTACAAACATGGCAGTCGTTATTGTTTAAGTGTTTTCTCCGACAATATGTAAGTATAATTGGAATGAGCTAGCATATCTGAAAATACTTACATATTCTCAGACCTATTTCACTCGGGGAAAATGATACTCAACGTCTATAGTGAGTACCATGAAACTGTCTTAAGAATATGCGATTTCCGCTCACATTTAATTCCCATGAACGAGAATTAAAACTTCTGATGTTATCCTCATTCAAAACCACTGAATATTCTTTTGGCAACTTAATAGTATGTTTAAAGTCGCCTTCACTATCAACATTGATAATTTTAAGGTGAATTTCACCATTATCGGCAAATGTTACCTTTGTTAGCACAAACCAATCATAAGGATAGAATTCAAAACCCAAATCAAGTAGTGGATTTGCTTCTACAGAGAACTCGTTGAAACTCTCCCAATCAAAATAGTTAGACAGCATGTTGTCAGTTCAAGCGTTTAGACTAAAGTGACGTGTACGTCTGCTCGTGTGCGTGCCACACTCCCTTGTCTAGACAAATGACACGTGCGCTCTGCTCCCTGTGAGGTCCCCCTCTACAGATAAGCCCGATAACTCCTGCACCGAGAAACCGTTACATTCAATCATACACACATGAAAAATGTCTAGACTGAAATTTGAAGCAACATGTGTTTAGCCGTTAAAGCTCATTATACTTCAAATTTCACTCTCCCATAATATGTCAAGTGTTATCCTTTCACATAATTTCTGAGACCAAACCCTTTATACACGCCGTCTTCATCTTGAAGCAGCATGTGTTTATCCGTTAAAGTTCATTATACTTCAAATTTCACTCTCTCTCATAATATGTCAAGTGTCATCCTTTTACAAGATTTTATGTTTTCGGGGTCAAACCGATACATTCAATCATACACACATGAAAAAATGTCTAGACTGATTTATCATGTTGAAGCAGCATGTGTTCAACTGTTAAAGTTCATTATACTTCAAATTTCACTCTCTCTCATAATATGTCATCCTTTTACAAGATTTTATGGAAAAACCATTACATTCAATCATAGACACATGAAAAAATGTCTAGACTGAAATTTGAAGCAACATGTGTTTATCCGTTAAAGCTCATTATACTTCAAATTTCACTCTCCTATAATATGTCAAGTGTTATCCTTTCACATAATTTCAGAGACTAAACCCTTATATTTATTTATTCATTTATTTATTTATTTACAATAATGTATACTCGCCGCCTTCATCTTGAAGCAGCATGTGTTTAACCGTTTTAATTCACCATGCTTCAAATTTCACTCTCTCTCTCTCACAGAATATGTCAAGTGTTTACAAGATTTTATGTTTTCAGGGTCGATACGACCCCTTTGTACTGTGCTAGCCCCATTTTTTCTGTAATAATTTCGGCTACCTGATTTTCTGTAAGGTTGTGTTGCTTGGCCTCTATCCAGTTCATATTAAAAGTCACGCGTGCATATCCGCTCACGATATCAAAGGCCACTCTGTGGATGAATAAATTAAGATAATCTATGAATGGAGCCGAACATTGCAGTCTCATAACAGAGCCCTCTTCCGAATTTTTAATTGCCTCAGCTATTTCATCACGAACGCTTTTCACAGCAACTTCCATCTCGTTTTTCTTAATAAAATTTCCTATATCATTTTTAGTTGCATACTTTTCTGCAATTTGATTAATCAGAATAGCAAAAGCATCTTCTGTGATGAATTGTTCAATACCGTCCATAATATTAGCTTTTATTGCACTCGCCATTTCAGATAATTGTTTTTCAAACTCTTCCTTTGTTAATGAAGAACTAGTCAATTTCTGCAAAGTAGATTCTAAATATTGCTTATCAATTGGCGATGGGTGTGTTTCATTTACTTTAGTAAAAATTTCTGTACTAAGCTGTTTTAATTTAGTATTGAGATAGTTTCTGTCCAGCACCTCCAAATTCTTAATTTTATCTGATATGGCTTTTAATTTCTCATCTAAATAAGCTTTATCAACTTCATCGTTGTTCATACTGTTCAACTGGGATGAAAAGCTGTCTGTTGAAGTTTTCACTTCTCCTAGAGCAGATTCTAAAGTTAGGGTTCTCTCTGCAATAACTTTATCGATATTGGCGCTAAAATTTTGTAATGAACTTAGAATATGTTCTCTTTCAATTATGCTCACTCTGATATTCTTTGTATTTTCCAAAACGAGTTTGGTTATTTGCGAATCTAAATAAAATTTCACAGCTTCGCTGATTCCTTGTTGATTTATCGATTCGATTATTTTCTGTGTTATCAAGTCAATATCACATGTAAGATTAGCAACAGCAGCATCACCACCGCTAGCACTAGGTGTATCAATCCGACCGAATCGATGCAGAGTCATCGTAGCACTAAACAATTAGTTTTGCTTCTTCTAGCTCTTCAATTATAGAGGCAATCTCAACATCATGTCCAGTGTTGCCAGAAGCTTTTTAGGAATAGAGTAAATTTAATCTTTCCACTAATTCGTCAAAATTATCAAAGTATTGATAAATTATATCATGAGAATTATTTTTTGCAAATTTCAATAAACCCCATCCCTTCTTTTTACTAATTTTTTTACTGGGAAATAACTTCTGAATCATTTGCGATTTAATTCCCTGATTTCGTTTAACATAGCCTCTTCGATCTAAATGTATGCCTGTAAGTGTTAAGATTTTTTTATACTCATCCAGATCTCTCTGATTATAAAGATTCGAATTTGGTCTTGAACTGAATAATAACTCAAGTAGACCATGTGTTAAACGAAATCTTTCATTATAAATATCTATATAACCGTTATCGAATATTACTTGCTGATTTCCAATATAATACACGTCATCTTTAGAATTGTATGAAATTCCATAACTAATTGAATCATTCAATTTTTCCGCATGAAACGTTTTTAGATATTGTGACAGCACATCATCGTTTTCTAATTCAGACTCAATAAATCTATCTTGAAGATTATAATCATATTTGCATTGTCCCTAGTGAAATGTTTCTGTGTAGCTCCATAACTCTGAATTAAATATGCAGTGTCAATATTACGATGTCGTCCCATGGTAAAATATCCTCTTATTTGAGGTACATGATTGAGTTGCAAGTCGTCAAATATAGCTAAAGAATATTCTGATATTTTGTTCGGATGAGGTATAGATTAAGAATTATTGTTTATATGAAATTCAACATCTTTCATTTTTGAAAAGACTTTTCTCAAAAACAAGTAGTTATCTTGATACTCGCTCTTCGTATGCAAGTATATAGTTTCAAATCTCAAGCCATTCTTTGAAAAAATTAAATTAAATAGCAAATTGGTCTTGCCACAGCCTGAAGAGCCTATTATAAGGATCCTCGCATTATGAGGTAACAACTTACCATTTTTACACCATGTTGGCATTTCTTTCTCTCTCATAACTTTGTCGAAATTCACTATTGGGATATTACTCATGTTAGACACGTGTACAGCATGTGATCTGATAAGGAACTAATCATTTTTTGTAAGTTATCAGGGAGGAGGAGGAGGAGGGTGTGCACTAGACACCACATGGCTGTGTGTATAGCTTATCACATCGAGATGCAAGCGACAGGCTCTCCCCTTTCAATGCACTGATAGAAGTTTCTCACTTCAACATATCGTTCCCTGTCTCTCCCGCACCCCCTTTACTAGAATGCATCTGTTGCTTGCCCTTATCTAAGCCTTAGCAAATTACGAGAATGAAACTTCGGATTAAAATGAAACTGAGAAGCATTTTTTGATAAAGAGGTATTATATTTACACCAAATCTTTGTCATATTTACACTGAATGGAATGTATTACATGGATTGATGATATATTATTTTTCATCTAATAGTTGACTTCTACTAATATAACTAGGCGTTGAAAATCCAATCCATTTAACGAGCAATCCTTTTTTGTCGCACTTTAATATTTTTTTAATCAGATATACTTGTCTCTCCGATTCGTTTAATTCTGTTTTTTTTTAATTCTTCTTCATAAAACCTACCACTAATTACTTCTCCGTTTAGATCTCGCAAGCTAAATGTTACAGGTTGAGAAGGAAATATAGAATGAATTACAAAATACTCTGCACTCCAATTTATGTTATAAGATTTATCAAAAAGAACCCTTTTCTTTGAGATTCATACAACATCTCCTAGCTTAAATTTCGGTTTTGAATTTTTCAATTTATATACAGAATTCAAAGACATTAAAACACGATTATGATCTTTTTTCCTCACATCTTTAGGTTTCATTCCAATTGAAGTGTGCATTGTTGCATTATGATCACGAACCAAACTGTCTAGCTGTGATATCCAGTTTTTGGTTCCACGTTCAGTTAAATATCTATAAATTTTTGCTTTGATTGTTCTATTGAACCTATCAACTATGAAGGCTTTCTTATCGCTAAAAACATGATAATGTTTAATACTGTATCTATCTAATAACACTTTAACTTTTGAATTGAAGAATTCTGTTCCTTGATCTGATTGAAACAACTCAACTCCTTCATTTTTAGAAATAATTGGCTTGAGTGCATCAAATACAGATTGACTTGACTTGTCTTTTAATGGTACACAATATGCAAATTTTGAAAAACAATTAATAACAGCTAAGATATACCTATAACCTTTATTAAAACGTGATAAACTGCTCATCTCAATGAGATCAGCTTGAAGCAAGTCTTTTTCACTTTTCAACTCATATTTGCGAGTGGGATAGTTAACATGTGGTACACTATGAAGTTCTAATGCTATCTTAGATCTAATGATATTCATATTTACAACACAAAATCAAAATAAGTGGTGATGGATGCTTGTCATAGGACATAATGAGCAATCAGTTCAGAGTGTTGTTGGCACTCTATAATGTCCGGAAGGTAAAGTGTCAACACCATTCTCAGCAATATGTCTCTTATCGTCATAAGGACTCAAACAGATTTTTGCACATTCAATCTGATACACGGTGTGATTATAGGACCTCATCATATTAAATTTTTCAATGTGTTCACAACGTTCAATCAGCGATTTCTTATATAAATTAAAATTAAGTTTTCTACATTTCACTCCAGTCTGTACACCCTTTGCTTCACATTTATTTACAGGTTCTTCATTCTTGTTACATACTAAATATGAGTGGACTTTGGATCGAAGCCCTACAAATTTATGGACAGGTCTCGAGGCAGTCTCATCCTTGAACTTTCCTACAACTTTATTTCTCTCCATGGAAAAGCATGGGTGGTAAGGAGGGTAATTACTAGTGTCGAAAAGGGTCAAATTTCCTTTAATCAACTGATACATGTCTTCGACTTTCATGTTTAAAAGAAAACTATCTGTATCGGTCATACAGAGTTCTACACGATCCCACAGTATAATTTTTGTAATTTGCAATAGAAAAAATCGTACATATGGAATTTACTCAACTCCAGTACGGAAAACACGGAATAGACAGGCTTGTTCATTTTTAGTTCCAACTTGCGAGAGAAAACCACAATCACGTTTGGACTAATTATTTGCCAGCGTTTACATAACAGATTTGAAATGTACTTATCTAACCATTTTTCATCCATGATAATTTTAACATTGATTCGCTTACGACTTGATTGAATCGTCTTGCCAAAAATCAAATTACAACAGGCCTTAAAGAAGGATATTTCAAATTTATTTTTCGCGTTCTGTCTATTCCGGATATTGGAGTTGATGTAGCTTTTCAGCCAGGGAGATTGGGAAAAGCTAATGACACGATGTACTTTCGATAATTGCAAGCTGAGCTGAAGGTAGAGCTTTAAATTGACGTAGTGAACAATGTACTTTTCACGGTCAAAAAGTGTGTTCATGAGCTTTTTGGTTCCAGTTTGACTGTTCTCATTTGTTTGGTAGTTTGACAGCAATTCGCGCGGGGGTGTTTGGTGGAGAGGCACGAGTGGGAAGCTGGCATGCTTATCATGTAACTCTTGAGGGTACTTGAGATCACATTCTATTATATATCCGGTTTCTGAATTGCTGTCCAAATTCGCGAAATCAAGCTTGGAAATTTCTTCCTCTGAGAGGAATTTGAAATTTCCAACAGGTAAGCTTCGGCTCATAGCTTCCGAGTATAAACTGTTTGCATTGATATAAAGGAGATAATTACTCGGTTTTGAAGGGTCGTATGTTTCGAGTAGATGTTTGTCATTCGCTTCACAATAACGTTTACCGATAAATGACACCCCACCTCTCATCACTGCCTCAAACATGAGATGCATGTCAGGATGAGTAATCAATTGTAGTTCGACTTTAGTGTGTTTCAACATACAATTCCAAGTAAAGTGCGCAAGGGAAAGAAAATGGGTGACATCAAGGCCATATGAGCTAAAAAGCGTAGACCTCATGGATTCAAAAACTTCCGCTAATAGCATCACGTCCAAACATAAATAGAAATCGTGATATTCACCAAGCGATTTCAGCTTGAATGTCGAGAACACTCTTTGAGCATGCTCATATTCTTTGCGAGACAGAGGTGTATCAGTTAAATCATTATGAAAACATTCGATGGGAGGAAGCGATGTTTCCGCGAATTTTTCGGGGCAACTCATGTATGAGTAAGGATATATTCCTTCTTTCAACAAGAGTTGTCTGTGTTCGCATGGGGGATCATGAAACACTGAAAATAAACGTTCAAATTTCTTCTCCATGTCTGTACTTTGCACTAAATTACGCACCAATACTTCCAAGGATTCAGACATAAACTTGTAGGAATCTAAAAATTCAATTTTGCCTACTGAAAGTGTCAAAAATCTCTCTGACGTATTTGCGATGCAGGAAACTTCTTTTTTACATTTACCGAGCGCTTCCAGAATAAAATGTGGATCAAACCCGGAGAAATTGTGAAAATAACACAAAATGTACTCCAGAGTACAAGTCGATAAATTACAAGAAACGTGTGCCGCACATAGGTAATTTCCGGTTCCGTGCGCATGGTGACGACATTTAATATCGGTGTCTAAAAACGGTTCAGCACAAAGCCCGCAGTTTACCGAATTTTGAAATTCGCACTCTTGACTTTCGGATGAAGCTTGCATCGGAATTTCTCGTTTCATATCCTCATACAAAATGTCGCCGAGATCTGTAATTTCCTGAAGAAATTTCTCCATGATTTTTTCATTTAAACTACTCGATCTATGGAGTACAGGTCCGTAAGCAATTTCCCTGTTCACATCGATAACAACAAAACAATAGCCGCAGGGAATATGTCGTGCTGTTTTCTTTGTATAGCTATGGGTGATTTCATCCCAATCGGATTCATCATCTCCATTATTATCGATATTAACAACATAAGTTTCTAAATCCGCGTAAATGGTGTAATTTTTATCAATGTAGCGCCTAGTTTCTAGAATTTAATTGTCTTTCCGCATTTAGGATATGAAACATGCTGTGATTGAAACTTGGAACAAAGCTGTTCATGTTTTATCAAATTTGCTTTACCATCACAATTTTTGCAAATGTGTACTTGTCTGTTGCATTTTGAATGGTGAGAGAGAAGACACGATAGCCCGTTTTTCCCGTTCACGGTATTAATTAAACAGAAATGAGTTTCTCCTACATCGGCTTTCAGCATTAAAAGGTGAATTTGGTGCTTACGAGTGCGGAAAATGCTTGTACGGTAGGGGAAAAACTTTTTGTTGTCATACGCGATGACGTGAATTGCAATATCCGGATTTAGTATTTCAAATTTCTTAATATCGCGTGTTGTCACCAGGAAATTTACTCCTCGCGTATCAAGTGTGTGAGGAAACTTGCTCAAATACTTTACAGTGAAGCGAGAGTTCGATGGTTTCTGATGGAAATACGGGAGGACTGACCATAAAAAGCATTTTTCGTCAGACAGATTTTTGACATTTATAATACATTCTTTGTTTTTAAGAAATTGCGGTGTTTGAATAAAACTGGATGTGGAGATTGGATTAAATTTAATCACTTTCACATCCAGTGACTCAATTTTCATCAAAACCCAACCGCTGTCGTGTCGAACAAAGTTGTCAAATGATGACATGATTTTTCTCACGGCCAACATGAAATGCTCGTTAAGATCTTCATAGTTCTTAAGCACGTTTAGTGCTATGTTGGAGTAACTATGAAGATTCATTAAAGATGAGACAGTCTCCCTAACCTCATCATCCATCACCACTAATTTATACAACAAAACATTCAGCACGATGAACCACTTCACGTTTGCATCATGGCGTGCTGCGTGCTCCCTAATTATATCAAAAACGTGCCATTTCGATCTCTGGAGCACGTTTTCGATACTGATTTCCTTGGGATCGTTGACAGTTATGCGATGATGCACTGCTGCGGAATTGACGCTGTGTACTCTGCGTTCCCTCGGCATGATGTTAGATTCTGAAAAACAAAAGAATAACGATCAGGATGACATAGAGTTTCATGTATGTTTTTTAATCAGTTGTGAATTGGCATTGGTAGGAGAAGGCTGTGTGTGAAAATGATATCTCAAGATCACATAATGTTGCATAAAAGATTGAGATTATTATCTTTTGATAAAAGATGGACAAAATCTTCTCCGCATTTGTCCGCGGAAAACATGGCGAAAGAGGGATTTTTATTCTCATCTGCGCCAGACATTGTGCGATGTGTATTTTGTTCAATTTGTTTGGGAAAATAAGAAGAAAGTGACATAACAGCAATAGAACATGCAAGGTACAGCCTGAACTGTAGAAGGAAATATAATATAACAATTGAAGAGGAGAATTTCGATAATAATATTCTACGGCAATATGAAGAAAGATATTTAACTTTTAATCGTGTAGAAGATTCATCCATTCAAGGAGTGTATTTTGAAAAGCATCATCTACATTGTGACTTTTGTAAATCATTATCCAATAAAGCAGAGTATTTTGCGAGAAATGGTTATTTCTTACATAAAAAACCATTCTATCTGCAATGTGTCTATTGCAAATATATTATCAAAAATCCATTCGAGAAAGTAATGCTTTTACCGTTTTGTTTATATGAAGAGTGTGAGAAAAAAGAGTGGGGGGAGGATATTCCGGATATACCGTATCGTAAAGATGAGGTGAAATCACATGCATGCAGTATATTGTAGAAGGTTTTTTATCCTCTGAGCACAAATATTGTTCTCCGATGACAAAAATCCTCCCCTCCGAGAACAAATATTGTTCTCCGATGACAAAAATCCTTCCCTCCGAGTACAAAAACTGTCCTTGGAGGACAAATATTGTCCTCCGAGGACAATTTTCCTCTCCTCCACAGAGGATAAAATCAAAGTAAAAATGTACTTACATGTACTGGGTGATGCTGTGTGAATCTCCTCGAGTGTGTAGGTGGCTATGCTTCCTTTTCGATTGATTCCTCTCAGGTGTAGATACCGGCTATGCTTCCTTTCAGATTGATTCCTCTCAGGTGTGTTGCCTCAACAAGAGCTCAACTGCTTATGAGGTCCGGAACTCAAGTTGAGAAGTGAGAAAATGCTGTGAAAACTATGAAATATTCAATAACTGAACTGAAATCAATCAAGAGGCGAGAATGCTATTCAAAAAATGTTTGAGTAAGCCCTATGTTGAAATGCTGTGAAAATGATGAAATATTTAATAACTGAACTGAAATCAATAAGCATCATGAGGGCTATTCAAAATATGTTCAAGTGAGTTGACATGGAGGAGATTTTTTCAGCTTCTAGCAGGTGTTTTCACCATCCCATGCAGAGTTCTAGACGAGATTTTTTTTTGTCTTCTAACACATGTACAAGGATGCTATTCGAAAAATGATTGAGTGTCAGTTTTTTGTGATAGGAGAGAGAATACTTACAAATCTGAATGTTGCCGATAACGATGTGGGAGCACGTGTTGTAGGGGAGAAATTTGAATTTTTTTCGCCTTGTAGCATGCTTTGCTCTCACTCGCACGAGCCTGGAACAGAGAGAGGAACGTATGGTATACAAACAGAAGTGATGAGAGGAAAATTATGATTTACATCTGAGTCTACATTGAGTAACGATGAGTTCTCCATCAACATCTTCTCCATCATACATGCTGCCGGATAGTCCACCAGCACACCAGCGCGTGCTCAACTATTGGCAGCGCAAAGCTGCCCACGCTGCTGCTGAGTCGTCCGCTGCTGCTGCTGCACCTGCTCCACTTAATGTGGAACCACCATCACTGGGCGGCGAGATCGTGGTCGGGGACAGCCCTATTCAATGCTTGGCTCCAGCTGCTACCTGGGCACTGCGGCAAGCGGTGCCAACTACTCTACCGAACAACATCAGGCAGAAGCAGAGGAAGCGGAAGTTGGTGTTTGAGGAGGAGGCTGAAGTTAGCGGGGATGGGGTGCAGTCAATCTTCTCACAAACAAAGGTTAGTTTCAACAAATATTATTGACTTGTGGATGCACAGAATTTTTTTTATGTGATTGATTGTTAAGAAAATCTGTGCACATACAAGTCTTTGATTATTTGATATGAATATTATTCGAAGTTATTAGAAATTGATTGCAAGGAAATATTATTTGAAATGATTAGAAATTGAATTATGAGATATTATTGATTAAAGTAATCGAACATGCATAAATTATTCGTTACAATATTATTTGAACTGATTAGAAATGGAATTATGAGATATTATTGATTAAAGTAATCGACCATGCATCAATTATTCATTACAATATTATTTGAAGTTATTAGAAATGGAATTATGAGATATTATTGTTCAAAGTAATCGATCATGCAACAATTATTTGTTACCAATATTATTTGAAATGATTAGAAATTGATGCCAAGGAAATATTATTTGAAGCGATTAGAAATTGAATTATGAGATATTATTATTTAAAGTAATCGATCATGCAACAATTATTTGTTACCAATATTATTTGAAGTGATTAGAAATTGATGCCAAGGAAATATTATTTGAGGCGATTAGAAATTGAATTATGAGATATTATTGTTTAAAGTAATCGATCATGCATCAATGATTTGTTACCAATATTATTTGAAGTGATTAGAAATTGATGCCAAGGAAATATTATTTGAAGCGATTAGAAATTGAATTATGAGATATTATTGTTAAAAGTAATCGATCATGCATCAATTATTTGTTATCAATATTATTTCAATAACTGATATTACTCACTTTATGCAGAGAATGCCAATTCAATGATGTCAAGTTGAGATTATGACAATAATCTGATGTAGAGATCAATAATCTATTGATCAAGTTCTCTAGTATGATGATAATCTGAAACAAATAAGTCACTAATCAAATATTTTTCAACAGAAACGAGCTGGAATGGATGAGAACTCATCCATGGTGCCACTGATGAAGGAGGTGCGACGAAGGGAGGAGGAGGAGGATGAGATGGAGTTCGTAACAATTGTAAATGCACCAACGCCCAAACCGTGGATCCCGCTGAGGGAATTAAAGGAGCGCACTCCCTACCCCATAGTTGGAGCGAGGGAACAGACAAATATTCACGGACGACGAGTAATTTTAAAAATTACCAATGTAGGAAGCAAATCTACGAGTGAGGTGTATTTACCGCAAAGATTTGCTTCCTGCATTAGCTCAGAGAAAATACACCAATTCAACCTCAAGTGTAAAAATTTTGTGATGCTGGTAACACATAGGTCAGCAAATTGGTCCGATATAAAAATTGTTAAGCAATAACAATTTTTATATCTATACAATTTGTCGACTTATGTGTTACGAATTGTATAGTTGAATGTAGTGAATGTAATAAATTGTAATATTGTTTTTATAAAAATTGTTTTCAATTCTTACCTGTTGTTGTTGTTGTTGTTGATAAGTTTGTAATGAATAGTAGAAACACACACAGAACAAATGGTTCACCTGCTTACACTCTGTTGTGAATGAAATATAAATAAGGTGAGCGCCCCTTTTATAGTTCTGTTGCAAGCATGCTCAGTAGTCTTTACTGCTACACACACACACACACACACACACACACACACACACACACACACACATACATACTGGAACAAGGTAACAAACGGGAGAGGGAGAATGAACATACATTGCGGGAGGCTGATTTACACACATTTACACACATGTTGGAGACTTATTTTTGTTTTAGAAAGTATATTAATATGTGTTCAATACAGTTGTAACTTTTTTTTTCTGTTAACTTGAAAAAAAAATTACGCATTAAACCTACAAAAGGGGAGAAATGTGTGTACACTTTCACTGAACAAACCGAGGAGAAATGTGTGTACACTTCCACTGCACAAAGCGGGGAGAAATGGTGTGTACACTTCAAACCCACATTCCGAGGAGGAATTGTGTGTTTAGTTTAACTTACAAAGCGGGGACAAAACTGGTTCTTAACACAAGTTCTGGCTGCAACACTTATTTCGATATTTACTATTCTATTTGATCATAGAATACAATATCGTATGGGTCTTCGAAAGCCAGTTACATGCACGTTGATTTTTGTACGATTGTTTTTTGCCATCCTTATGAATTCGAATAAGGGCAACTTGTCAAACATCATCTGTTTGATCTAATAGAATTTTATAAGGACGGTTAAAAATTGATGTGTATGTAACTGGCTTTTACTAAACAGGCTTCACGAATTACAATACGATAATAGGATAGTTGATACAATACATGGTTTTAATTCAGATTCATTCATTGATAGAAATAAAAGGAGATTCCGGTGTCGATAGCATCGAAGTCGCCAGGCTGGTCTGGATCATTTATGATTTTCTCAGTATGCAGTATCCACTCAGCAGCTCTTATACAACCACAAATTAGTTTCGTTTTACTTGGAATAGTAAGACATTATTTCATTATGTCCATTATTACAATAGATCAATTCAGATCCAGTTAGCTGTTAGAGTAATATAATGTAATTACATTCTATACTCACTGTTCATCAGCACAATGTTTATAGCCTACTGTATGCAGTGAGTATAGAATGTTACATTCTATACTCACTGACTGCATATTTATACTGTGTAATAGATTTTATGATTGTTGCAAAGATTTTAAGTCAATGATTCAACAGGAAATCCATGGTAATATTCAACGATTTCAACCTAATGAATTAGATTGTTGTATGACAAAATTGAAATCCCGAAACGTAAATAATTCAGTGAAGTTAACTGTACAAGGTTACTTTTTCTCGTATTTTATTGAGTGATAATGGGAGATAATTTCTGATTCCATATTTGGATTCACCTTTTGAAGTTTGAAACTTTCAAAGCTGGAATTTTTTTTTAAACTAGAACTTTTAGGGCCGGTTTCCGAGCTCAGGATTTAGCTAAGTCCCAGACTCTAAACAGAAATAGTCAGAAAATTGGCTTTCCAAAAGGTCAGCTTTTATAATAGAAGTCTTAGTTTTTATTTTCTCATTTCTATAATTGGAAACGTTTTTCCTTGACGGAATTAGACATTCCTGAATAATTCAAAATAGCTGAAACTTTACACTATTTTCTCTTTATTTTATTTTGTGTTCAATTTTCTAGTTTTTCGAGATTTAATTCAAACGTGACTATGACAATGACTGCGACTACGCCCCGTCTTGGAAAACCAAATTTCTGACTCCAGCTGTTTAAAGTCTTGGACTAAGCTAAATCCCGAGCTCGGAAACCGGCCCCTAATGTTTTAAAATGTTCATGTTTGAACTTTTCAAGAGTGTTTAAAAGCTTCTAAAAACCTTTACCTGTGAGGCAGAAGTATTATTATCTTAGTAGGTACATTTTTACTAAACATAACTTTATGATAATGTAAAAGCTATATTAAAAACTGCTGTAACTCCCTTGTTTTTGGGTATTTTCGAAAATGGACTTACGCTTTAAAAAATTGGGGTCGCTGAATCCAAATCCGAATACTTTGAGAAAAGTAATGAGTCATACTCTGAGCAAACGCGTCTGAAATTTGAGATCCCCTTGTGAAAGCCTTCGAGCTGCGAAATATGAAATGATCTGAAATATGATCTTCAGGAGACGGGATTCTGCCGTGTGAAACTAGCCTAAGAAAAACACGACGGCCTTGTTCACTCCCCCCACTATGACTTCTCAGTAGCTTGACCCTAACATTTACATGATCCTAGAAAGTAGTCTACACCTATGTTCACAGAATAATTCAGAATAATGTATCCTATTTGAAAGAGTGGATGCATGCAAAAAAAAACAACTTTCAAAGATCCATGTTCATCAAGCCTTCTGTTAACTGCAAGAGATTTCTGTATCTTTGTGAGTATCTTTGGGAGGCTCCTTTTCCTTTTATATTATCTTTGAAATGCAACATTTTGAAAAACTTCGTATATATGTCGACGCGCAATTTAAAAAGGAACATACCTGTTAAATTTCATGGAAATATATTGCCGTATATCGCTGTGAATGCGCAACATATAAACCTAAAGAGAAATGCACAGCCGTCGACATGAATCTTAGACCTCACTTCGCTCGGTCAATTATATACAGTGATGTCGGAGTAATGAGGGATTCCTTCTCTTTTCATATTATCCTTAAAATGCAAAATTAAAAAAACCTTGTGTATTAATAAATCGACACGCAGTTGAAAAAGGAATATTTCTGCCAAATCTCATAGAATTCTATCAACGCGTTACATACATACATACAGACAGACAGACAGACAAAAGAAAATCTGAGTTAAAACATAGACCTCACTACAATAACTAAATATTATGATGTAAAACTTTTGTGGCTATTATTAATTATGCTAGGCTATTTTTGAGACTTGAATGCCAAGCTGAAGATTTTATTACTTTAGATTACATCAAACACTCAATGGATTATCAAATGTGCATCCATTCACTAAGAGATTGGAAGTGAGCGAAAAATCTAACAAAATAAAAAATAGCAAAGGATAACATAATATTAAACGAACATGACTAATTACAATAAAATATTGTGATGCGAAACTGTTGTAAATATTATTCACATAAAAATTAAAAATAATGTAGCCTATTTATAAGAATGGATGACTGCAAAAAATACATGAAAATATATATTATAGATAGTTACTGATTAATATCATGTTGATAAAGTATGAATATAAAGTGAAACATCATTCATTTTATTTTGGAGTTTTTGTATTGAACATTTATATTGATACTTTTGCCGCCAGTACTCAAACTCCGGTTTGCAGGCAGCGCTTATGTATTATTTAGATTATCGAAGTTACCTTTTGTGTGTTTTTGTGTGTAATAGCAAGACAGGTTAGGGCAATTGTTTCATACTTTTCAGAATGGGTTGAGTATAACCAACCTACTATTACTATTACCTACTATGAAGTAATAGTAGTATTGGTATAACATGTAACAGCCAATGCCCAGGTTGTGACGTCACACTTATAACAAATCTTGTATTGCGTTCTCGGTGTTGAGGTTATGAACCAGAAAATGTGTGAATTAATGCGTTATGAACACCAGACTGAAAGAGTCCATACAAGATCTGGTTCAACCGTCAGAATCGCAGGAGACATAAACATATCACACCCTTAATTCATTTCAGATAGATTGTATTAATATTTCTGATGTTAGGATCGCTGTTATCGGCAATTCAATATCAACTCACTAAATATCCATCTCCATTCAGAATACCACCCACACTTTTATCTAAACAATGCCTTGCGATCAATGTTCGATATCGGTCGCCAGGTATCTCAAAAGAATTCAATACATATTTTTTATGAACGCTCAAAGTATACAACCACAAAATTTCCTTTCCTGTCACTAAGTATACTATATAATTTGGCGTATTACACGGTAGTCCAAATATTTTCTTGACAAACAACCTCAGAAATTTTTCTAGTACTTCTCTCTCCGCATATCCCAATACCTGTGCTGCATATGTTACAACTGCTTTACTTATCGAATCAAAAATTCCTCATTTCATTGACAGAGGTGCTTCATCATTCAAAATGAGTCTTCGCCATACACTATTAATCCCAAATCTGGCAGCTGTTATCTTACATTTAAAATGTGCGGTTAGGGCAAGTCTTGATGAAAAAACAACTTGCAGGTATCTGTACTCATTCACTGTTTCAATAACTTCATTTCCATAGTACCACTTCTCTCTTTCTCCCATCGTCCTCCTCTTCTGAAAACTACAATCTTGGATTTAGCCATGTTCACTGTGAGATTCCACCTTATGCAATATCCTTTAACTTATTTATCATTGACTGCAGATGTCGAGGATTCTCAGACAACAATACCACGTCATCAGAATATAACAGCGAATTTATCAGCCTCTGCCCAACATAATATACCTCCACCATACATCACTCAAATCATTCAAAAATAGTGTGAATAGCAACGGGGAAATACGCATCCCTGTTATAATCCATTTCTGGTTTCAAAGTATTCTGTTAAGTTACCCTCCATACAGGAGACTTCGTATTTCTATAGACTCCTCAACATCGCAATAAATTTAGTCGACACTCCACTCCCATTCACTCAGTTTAAAAAATAAAGCCTCTCTGTCCACACTATCGTAGCCCAAAAAGAAACAGTACAACTTCTTTGTAGGTCTATTCAACGTTTTCATTACTATATTGAATAGAACAAAAATATTATCAGTACCGAATAACCTCTCCGAAAGCCACACTGATTCTCTTTAATAATCTTTTCTCTTTCCTCCCACAACTGCAACCTTCTCAGTAAAATAAATAAATACTTTAGCGACAGCATTTATAAAAGATATGGCTCTATAATTATTCACTTCATTAGTATCACCTTTTTTATGCAATGAAATATAATTGAACGTGGAAACCCTGTTGGTATCTGTCCACCTCTGATGATGGCATTGGAAAAAGTCAAAATAATCTCTTTGTAATTTTTTGACGCATTCTTGTAAAACTCAGCAGGAACTCTGTTATCACCTGGAGCCTTATTGTTGCGCATTGTCTTGAAGGCACTTTCCAATTCATTCATATCTATGTCTTTGTCAAGAGTTTGATCTTCAACATTCCTCGCCGCATAATATGTGACTACCCCGCAAACTGATCCAAACACTCGTCTGAAGTGTTCAACCCAATCCTCAGCACTCACAGTTCCCGAAATCTTGAACTCTCTACACTTGAATTTCTTTATCAGAGCCCACAAAATCACTGGAATCCTTGACTCTTCTGAATTGTTCTTTTATATCGCTGTAATACGCTTGCCTTTAATCTTACATAGCAGTTTGTATTCCTTTACTACCTTCATATAATTTTCTCTCACCTGCTCCGAATTTGATTTTCTAAACACATTCAATAGGCTGAACACTCGCTTTCTCATAACCGCACACTCTTTGTCGAACCACTTTTCTCTTCATCCTTCTCTTTTCTATCAGGTTGGGGCACATAATTTGCAGCTCTATATACAAGATTATTAATACTTCATAAGTCTCTCCACTACTCTCGGAAGACCATTTATTTCTCTACAAGCATTGGTGAGTTTAGATTTATATTCATTCTTCCTCGCTTCCTTCCATTTCAACTTCGGTAAGAGTGGTAAAATTGTGCTCTCTCTTTCTAGAGTATCAACCGTGATTAGCGTAGCTTCAATTGGGAAATGATCAGATAAAAATTCTGGCACAATAGAAAATTTTCCAACTATTTGCGCTAATTCGACAGCCATGCAACATAGATCTATTACGGAAGCCCCTCTGCCTATAAAAGTAAAGTCTCCCCACCTATCTCCACTTATCCTTCTATTCATAATGATGAAATTAAAAACCTCACAGAACTCCAATATTTTCTTACCTTTCATATTAATCACCTCATCCTTGACTCTTGCTTATTACTCAGTGCATTTCCCAATTCTATTACATCTGTTAATTCCGACATGTCCTGTCCATTTCCTATTCTACCGTTAAAATCTCCAATTAAAATCATATTATTTCTATTATGCTCTTGCACTATCATAAACTCCCATAATGTATTGAATTCTCTCTCCCATTCCATGTCTCCTCCACCACTCAGGTAAATTGGAACTATATAATATTCATCCCGTTGTCCTGCATTCATGTGAATAACTTTCCTCTCAAGCGCATCGATTACCTTACAAAAACTCTCTATTCTTTTACTAATTTCTATTAACTTTCCACCCTTTGCTCTACCTAAGTTTGATTCTCCAACTGCGAATTCCCAGTATAAATTGTAATCTGGAAAACAGTTTTCAAAATACAATTGCTTTCCTCTTTCAACAAACGTCTCCATAGTACAAAAACATCATAATTACAAATAAAATTATATACTTGAACAATCTTACCACTTAATCAAGCAACATTGTACGCTACTATACTCAACTGTCCCTTCTCACACGGACTGACGGCGTTATCTATGCGGTTGCGGTCTTCGTCCTCGCCGCCTCGCTCCTCCTCATCACACATGCTCCCGCTCACGGCCCGCATCACACTCTCATCGAACATGCTCCCGATCTTCTGCAGCCCATCCTCTCCCTCCGAGACCAGTCCATTCTCCTCATCCAGCATGAAAACCCGACTATTCACAATTAAACGATCCACTTCAACCGATACTCTCCTCTCACTCCCGGAATTTGTTTCTTCAACTCGCCAAGCACCCGAAAAAGCTTTGATCGTCGTTTTCTTGTGTCGAAAGCAAAGTCTTTATGAATCACAAACTGTGTACCCTTCAGCTTCCTACTGTTTCTCGTGATGAAATGGATGTCCTGATCGTCCGGAAAATGTGCAATGATTGGCCCGTTATCGATTTTCTTGCCCAATGCATGTGCTCGATTAACCCAGGTACCTGCTCGTGCCCCCAAATGACTCACACAAAAGTCTTTGACAGTTCTCACTCACGTATCCACTGTTGCACATTCATATTTCAGCCCGCGAAAAATTATATTGTTCCTTCTCAATCTATTTTCAAAATTTTCCATCTTCCTGATTGTGAGATTATTCTGAATTTTTTGAGCAACAATTTGATTTCTTAACTGTTAATTCTCGACAGAGAGTTTATTCACTTTTTCAATTAGACCATTTAAATCCACCTTTGTAGCTAGCAGCGCGAGTTTTTCATCCATAGCCTTACTAAACCGCTTTTCAAAACGGTCAAATAGTGATTCAATAAAGTTTGAGTTCACATTACCGGAAGCTTTAACACTTGGGTCTGGAGCACGCTTTTTCTGTTCCATCTCTTCGAGCTCAGGCGAACTTTTAGCACGAGGACTCTTCTTAGCACTATCGTCCGGTGAAAAGTATTGTTAGATACTGTTCTTATTCATTCAGCTTCGAATATTTCACTTGAGAACAATTTCACAAATAAAAAACAAATTGATAATTCAATTTATTACGAAAGAACTTTTAGCTCTAGGTCTCTTTTTAGCACTACCGTCTGGTGGAAAGTATTGTTGGATACTGTTTTTATTAATTTAAACTTTGAATATTTCGATTCACTTGAAAACAATTTCACAAATAAATAACAAATTGATAATTCAATTTATTACGAAAGAACGTTTTAGGTTAAACATGCACTAAATGAACCGATTAAGCACGACCCGTCCGGAAACTTGAGATAAGAGAGCAAAACAATTCTGCGACCGCTCCGTTCAACAGCTCACTATCAACTCCTAATTTGAGAACATACGATTTGAAATCGAAAAGTTGTCAGTTGTAATTGGGGAATGATTTTAAAAAACCAATACTTTTATTTTCCATAACTGTACTCATAAAAAATAATATGATAATATATTTTATATTCAAATGAAACGTTTAGTTTTTAAATAAAAAAATATTTTTGAGCCCCAAAATCCATTGGAGAGTTACCGAATTGCTTGATCAAGAGATTCAATTGATTGATGATAAAGTTCAATTGCGCCGTGAACATAGAGAATTTGATCTTCATCAAGTTCAAATGTTTGGAGACAAAAGTCGTGTTGCCAATACATACATAGAAATGATTCTCATTAATCATTCGTGAACAGTACAGGGGAAATAAATTTCACAATTGAAAATAATAATTTCACACATACAAAGCCTATGGAATACTGTGTACGTAGTACAGTATCCTTTCCTGCTCAAATCAAACCTGTACTGTAGGCTACAGAAGAGTCACGACATGTCAATTGGAAAATTTTCTCATTTTCAAATGTCTGCTCATGATATGATATCTTCTCATTTACATTTGACGATTTCTCAATACAATTCACTACTCTCAATTACATGTGTGATGACTTCCTAAATACAATTGACTATTCTCATTTAGGCTACATCTGACATTCTCTCAATTACAAGTGACTATTCTCAAATACAATTGATACTTTCTCAAATAAACTTTTTACTTTCTCAAATAAAATTGGAAAAGGTGTTGTGACTACTATTTTTTTTTTTTTGAGCAGGGTATGATTACTAAATCTTTTCTCCGGAACAACGTCTTTTCACAAAAAGTGAGCATGCCGTACACAAGTAAAATATTCAATCCAAGGTTTACAAGAGAGTTTTTGCAAGGATTGACAGACACAGAAGAAAATGTCAATATGGAGAGAAACTAAGAGACAAATTTCATTTTATCATAGGCTATCCTGATCTTGAGATACAATGTTAGGTTAGCAAAGTTTGAGGCATCCGCTTCTCTAAAACAGTAAGTGAATTCTCAGTGAAGCCTGTTCAAGAATATAAACTTACTGACGTGCTATTCTTGAATCTTAACAAGCCTCCCATTCGCATCATTCTAGCAATAACCCAAATTCAATGCGGAAAATTCTCGGGAAATTGTGTTACCAAGTCACCATTGATTGTGATGAACCTAATTTGGCGTTGAATTGTAGAGGATTTTATTCTCTTGGAAACAGTTCTGGATTTTTTCACTATGAAAGGTTTTGAGTTATATGGAGAAAAAACAGGTATTTTTAACACTGTAAGGTTAGCAGAGGGTATTTTTTTGTGAAGAATCATTTTCAGACTATTTGTACCAAATAACTAAAAAATCAGTACCACAATACATTCTGGCAGCATGTTTCCTCGCTCCCTTCTCATGTCTCAAGTGAATGAACAGAAAAATAAACTATGAATTCGCTAAGCTGTGACTCAATGAGTCTGAACGAAAAAGGAGATAAGTTGCTGATTCATAAATTCACGGCAAGCCCCATAGCAAACCAGTTACTTCGAACAGTGAAGGAGACAATGGAGATATGCAGGGATATGCAAGTACCCCGCATTGTATGCTCAATCCGTAAATGAGTTTTGTGTAAGTGTGTATTAGCGATCGTAGCACAACGTGGTGGCAATTTTGGGAACTGGAGTGTATCCCAATTAGGTAGATTACTAACAAAATGGGGAGATTTTTTTTATTACGTTTTTACATGGTTTTAAGCATGTAGAAGTGATTTTTACTAAAATTGAGCAGTGACACTACGGGGTCTCCCCTTAGTGTACACACCTCCCCTTATGTGCTGTGTATACTTGATTGTCTCCCCGTATTATACCTTGTTCCAACACACACACACACACACACACACACACACACACACACACACACACACACACAGCCGTACAGCCAAGCGGCGGTGGCTTCGGTGACTCACTCACTCCCTCCCACATCTGTTTTGGCACGTGTTCCTGCAGATGTGGGTGGGCGCGCGATGCCAGCATCATTTCCCCCCTTTTCAAATTGCATTCACCTTTCCAGATTATTTGTTATTTGAAATAATATTCTTATCATTCAAGCAATGTTATAAGCACATAGCGTGTGAATTCATTTCCAACTCGATTGAGAATTGAACCAATTCAATTTTCTTTTGATTAAGTTGGTGTAATGATTAATTAATTAATTAACCTCAGTTAATGTCTAACCATTGAGTTGAAAGGTAAGAAAATGGTATGTAGGAGAAAGCAGAGTTCAAGGAAACGAGGTAAAGGAATCTTGAGTTCAGTGGCAAAACTTTTTAAGGGTGTGTCAGGTTTGGCAGGTAATGTCACATCAACTATTTTAAATAAGGTAATTGATAACCTGCAGGATGAAATTTACCTCCCGGGGGGCTACCAGTGGTGTGGGCCAGGCACAAAGGTTAATGAAAGGTTTAAGAGAGGTGATCAAGGTATAAATTTATTAGATAGAGCCTGTAAGGTACATGATATGGCATATACGCAAAATAGTGATAATAAAACTCGAGCTGACAGAGCTCTGGCAAACGCTGCGTGGGACATTTTCAAAAATCCACAAACACCTCCTGCCGAGAAAGCACTTAGCTATCTTGTTACAAACGTCATGAAAGCTAAAGCAGCATTTGGTGGGTCTTTGAGAAAGAAGAAGAAGAAGAAGAAGGGGAAGAATGAGAGGAGAAGTTATAGTAATGATATTAGACGCAAAGCTATAGCTCAGTTGAAAAAGCATATTGCAGGAAAAGGGTATTTTTTGAAACCTTTTCCTAGTATTAATGGAGGGAGAGTTTTAATTCCACCCCCTCCACCACCCCCATCATCATATGGAGTAAGTTTATTCCCTCAAAAACAAGTTAAGAAAAGTAGAACAGCAAAGAAGAGTAGGAAGAAGAAGAAGAAGAAGAAGAAGAAGAAGAAGACATGAATATTGGAGGAGAATTGAGTAATTATGATTTGATTGATTGGTCGAAATTATTACAGATTCAGCTAAGAGGTATATATATGCTAGATGCATTACCCAGAAAAATTCTGAAAAACGATAATGCCATTGTGAATTTAGTGAGGGAAAGCAAGGATGGTACACATTGGGTTGCATATAAAAAAGTCGGTTCCAATGTTTGGTATTTTGATCCAATTGGAAATTTACAACCACCATATGAATTGGACAAATATTGGAAAAAAGAAATTGGAGTAAATATATTTTATAATGTAGAGCACATGCAACCATTAAATAGCGATTTTTGTGGTCATCTTACATTATTGTTTCTTGCAAATCAGTTGTAATTAAGTGTTTGTGCTGAACACACATTACAAGATGGTTGTTATTACATTAAGATCTAACACAAGTAACCTCTACGAACATTTACAAGAAATTATAGAATTGGATAAAAATTGTGAATGGGAAATTGGATTGATTAATTTTTGTAGTTACAATAGTATTGCAAACATCAACAAAGGAACAAATTCCAGCTTCAAATATGGCGATAGATTAATTGAGCTGGATACGGGTGCATATGAAGTTGAGGATATTATAAAATCTTTAAAGAATAAATTGAATATTGATGAGAAGAAGAATAAACTTATTATACGCCCAAACGTAAATACTATGAAGATTGAAATTCATTCTGATAAAGCCATTGATTTAACACGTACTGATTCGATTGGTAAGATACTTGGTTTTGATATTGTTGTTTTGCAGCCAAATAAATGGAATTTTTCTCAGCATTTGGTTAACATAACAAGCATTGGTAGTATTGTACTCGAGTGTGATTTAGCATGTGGTAGCTACTCTGACGGAAAACAAAAACATATAATCTACGAATTTTCACCAAAGGTTTCTAGCGGCTATTTAATAAACGAAGTACCATCACCAATTATTTATGTACCTTTGAATACACATCGAATTCAAAATATTAATGTTAAGGTAACGGACCAGAACGGATCATTTATTGATTTCCGTGGAGTTTACAATTACAATTATAATTAGGTTACACATACGTGAAAAACAAAATTAAATGTAATGGGTTATCTTGTTTTCAATCGACGTTCAAATAAGATGTGTACACACAATGTCATTAGAGAGACGAATGTGAGAGCGTCAACACCTGAAAACAAATGTGCTTTGTCGGCTAAAAGCACGAGAATATTAGAAAAGTTGGGTTTTATAGTTGATTTATGGAATGTTAGGAGGAGGAGGAGCGGTGGCAATTAGTGAAATTTTGGACGTGGAGACAGACCTTCAGTTTTATAATGATATAACCAAATTCCAATTTCACACTCATACAGTTTATTCGGGACAGAAAATAAAAAACTTTGACGAGGCACGTATTGGCATAAATTCTTTAGATGTCTATTCTTTACCTTGCAAATCATTCATATTTATTGAGGGAACAGTTAACCGTACAAAACCGGGAACAGCCCTGGCTGATGCACCAGTTGCGGCAGACTATAAATCAAGCAGTAACATAATCGGCAACCGTTTTGATGGAATACGATATGAATTAGCAGGTCAGCAAATTTCTAAATCAAGATTGATTGGATTAACATCCACAATTAAAGCTATTCTAGTGAAGAATACGCTCGATAAAAACACATATCACTTGGCTGGTTTTGACAGAGCAGGATATGAGCTAACGAATAATAAATTCACTTTCTGTGTACCGCTGAAATTAATCCTCCCGTTTTTTGAAGATTTTCAAAGAATAATTTTAAATTTGAAACAGGAACTCGTCTTATTGAGGTCACCGACAGACCTAAATTGTGTTGAGTCCGCAAGTGGAACAAGCGTCAGTGTGAAAATTACAAAACTGCAATGGAGAATGCCCTACATAACTTTAGAAGATCATGTAAGACTGAAATTTTTGAGACTGCTCGATTCTGACACTCCACTGAAATTAGGTTTCCCGCATTGGGAAATTTGTAAATTACCAAATTTGCAAAATTCACTTAACCATTCTTGGGCAGTTCGCACCACATCGAGTTTTGATAGTCCAAAATACGTTATAATTGCATTTCAAACTGATCGTAAGAATAAAATTGAAAAATCAATATCTAATTTCGATAGCTGCGGTATTTACAATGTTAAAGTATATTTGAACAGCGAGTATTATCCATATGAAAATCTGCTAGGTAAAAAGGAGGTATTATACCACATGTTCTTGGATTTTGTGCCCTCGTATTATAATCATCCAATCAATAGCGAACTCGGAACAGAAATTGACTTTAAAACGTTTTGAGAATCAACACCGCTGATTGTTGTGGATTGTTCACACCAAGCAAGTCATTTGAAATCATCGACAGATGTTCGTATTGAAATAGAATTTAATAGTGCAGTACCTGCAAATACTTCTGCCTATTGCGTTTTAATTAGCGATTGTGTGATGGAGTACACACCTCTGACGAGCATGGTGAAAGAAGTTCAGTAATTTTATTGATAGAGCACACCACCTGCAATATCATATAAGGTGTGCACTTTGACAAATTTGGTTCATTATCAGTTTCACCTTTGAACAGGTAACATCTAAAATGTCCTATTCTTTGTGTTCTGATATTTTGGACAACCCGTAAACTCGCTCTATTGGTATTCAGTGCGATCTTGATTCCGATAGTTTCTATTATGAACCAAGCTGCGGTACACCGATCCAGAAGCCGCTGCAGGTGGAGGAGGTGGAGGAGAAACGAAAAGAGGAGGGGAGGGAGAAAGATGAAGGATTCAACAAGCCTGCCGAAGAGAAAGAAGTGGACAAGCAAGCAAGTGCGAAAATTGCTACAGTTGATCTTCACTGGTTTAAACAAGATTGTAATCAAATTATTGTGAAAGAACTTGCCATAATTGATCAGTTTAATAATTATATTGTATTTCATTTAAAATCACCATTTGCAAAGACAGAATTGAGTGCAAAATTGTATAACGATGTAACATGGTTAGAACGTCACTATCATAAAATAAAATGGGAAGATGGAGATTTAGAATACACTGACTCATTAATACGTGATTACCTTGTAGGTTATGAGAAAATTTTCACAAAAGGAACTGAGAAAGCAAAGTTTTGAAGAAGATTACATACTAACGTTCAATTACTAACCAGAGGATTTTCCAAAACCCGATTTCAGCTTTTTCACTAGTTCATGATGTTATGCTGTGTGTAACATTCATAAAAATAGACCAGATGCTCAGTGTGCTTCGTTCAGTGCTCAACATTATAATTCTTTGTTGTTTGAAAATATGTATCAAACAAATAATTTCTTGTGCGAAAACAATCGAATGCAAAGTATGAAAATGGCGACGATGTACACGAATTCACAGAAAAGAAACTTTGCTTGTTATGGATTCTTCTACAACGGAAAAGAGATTCAGCGTGTTTATTGCATGCATGCATTGAGACTGCATAAAGCACGTACATGTTGTCTGTCGGCAATTGATGAAGAAAGAGCACTTAATTACTCTATAATAGTTCCTGCATACACTTAGTTTTGTTCATTCGCTTATCATGGATCCGAGGAAGTGGTTGACTGCTGACAACGAGTTGGAAGTAAGGTTAAAAAAACTGTATTGATTGGTATGATGAGTGTAAAAGTGCAATTAGGAAATCAACTCGTGAAAATTATAGTTTGGCGAAACAATTGAAAGACATTTTTCTAAGCACGGTTAATTTAAATGACATAAGAGACTATCTATGTTATTATCGTCCTCATAATTTGTGTATAGATAAGCTAATTAAAATTGAAGATGAAATTATGAATAGTTGTGCTGCTGGTGAAATGTGTAAATAAACGTTTTCTGCCTTCAAATGATTTTTTATTCCAATATTTCTACTCACTTTTAGTTTAGTAGCTGCTTAGAGCTAGACCTGACAACAACAACGCGTGTGGTGCGATCTTTTTTATACAAGCGAGACACAAGCCCCTTCAAGGTACAACACATGCATCCCATCAATTTATAGAACAGAGACACATGCCAAACATCTGGGAAGCCATTAACATGCAGTGTTATGGTTTTTCAAAATTCAAAAAATTAACTCGTCTCTTGATGGGAATTTCATTTAACAAATTTGATTCAATTGCTAAGAATATAAAATTTTCAACAGGATATCAAGATGCTGATTTACCGTTAACAAAAACAGGAAATGTACACTTTCCAATTATATCTGAAATATTCGAACTGCTCGATATACTAGACAGCGGGCATCTACATTATGATTGTACAAATGATTCGTCATTATCTGTTGTTAAAAATTCTGATGAACTTTGGAAATGCTTGTACGATATTGCAGATAAAAAATGTAAAAGAAATTAGATCATTGACCTCTCTCTCTGGATTCACTTTAATATGACAGTATAGATGTGAGAGAGGGATTCACTAGTACAGTATAGATGTAGAGTGATAGGGAATTCCTCAATTCACTTTAATCTGTCAGTATAGATGTAGAGAAAAGGATTCACTTCAATCTGTCAGTATAGATGTAGAGATAAGAATTCATTTTGATCTGTCAGTATAGATGTAGAGAGAAGGATTCACTTTAATCTGACAGTATAGCATTAGAGAAAAGGATTCACTTTAATCTGACAGTATAGCATTAGAGAAAAGGATTCACTTTAATCTGTCAGCAAGGGAATTTTTTCCCCCTCAAAGGGAGATTATTTTTCCCTCACTTTCTTCATCCCCCTCATCTTTACTGGGCAAGGGGAAGGGGAAATCCATTTTTAGAAAGAGAGATTGATTGATTGATTGATTGAGTACTTTATTTATGTAGATTACAATATATACTGGCTTATACACTTATATACAATAGCTTACAATACAGTAAAATTATAGATGAATTTACATAATATAGACTAGAAAAATAACTATAGAACTGTATATGATATGAAAAAGCAATTTGTAATATAATAACTATAGATAATAATCATATTGTTATGCATCTACATAAATTGGCGGAGCTTTGGACATATCAATGTCCATTCTTGGGAAGAATAATAAAATATCCTCCCCACTAACTCTCTACCAAAACGTTAATTTCGTTATTTAAACTAAGGATTTATTTATTAATGGAAATATTGTAAAAGTTTTAATCAATATGAATATTGAAGAGAAAAAAAAAAGAAAATTGATAAAGTAAAATAATTATATAGGTAGATAAGATCAAATAATTGATTAATAAAATGAAGTAGGCTGAAAGTAGATCAGGGTTATCAAATTTCAGTAATATACAGCAGTATGCAGTGGATAATTGAAATAACATTTTTTTTCAATTAATTTAATTGAATTTAGGATTGATTATTGTTTTTCGGCTTTATATCAACATTGTGAAATTCAAAATCAATTTTATATCTGTGTTATCTTCCTCGGAAGGTGCGGAAACTTTGGCAGAAATCAAAATTTGAACTTAACCTAATTGTTTGGACTATTTTTAATATGTGAAAATCCAGGAACTGAAGAAGTTTTGGGCAATTGCCTGTTTTTTCTTTCCTAATTATAGTATGTGTATCACCTTGAATAAATAAATAAATAATAATAAATAAACATGAGTTTATCTAATATATATTATATATTATATATATATATATATATATATATATATATATATAATTCGTTCTATAACATGGTTTAAAGGTTTATATTGGTGGAATGGGTGAGGGATGGTTGTCATGTGATCGTTCTAGGGACGGACAGTTTCAGTCATTTGCTCCAAAATATGTTTTTTTAAAGTCAGGTTGAAGCTCGCTCGGCTCTCGATAGACCTGATAGAAACAGGAAGTGTATTCCATGCACGACAGGCACTGACTAAGAAGGATTTTGTGAAAATAGTAGTTCGATGATTGGGTATCCTTAAAGTACTTTCTCCGTTCTAGTATGTGAAGCATCTATCCTTCTACCTTCAGAGACAAATTGAAATCATCTTTAAAATTTTGGATTACCGTATTTCAAGATATCTCTAACAAGCTTGACTATTCAAAAAGCCTCTGATTGGGAAGCTTCAATGTTGAACTAGCAATGTGGGCTGGGGTGATATGATCATGGCGTGGAGAGAGTAGACGAAACGTAGACAATAATTTTGGCAACGCTGTAGTTTATCATTCAGAGTGACTTGCATATCGTTAAGAACAGAATTACAATACATTAAATGTGGAAGATGAGAGATTGAACCAATAATAATTTAATGTTTCTAGGGAGGATATTGTGCATTTTCTTCAATGCATGCATGGCTGAGAATACCTTTTTACAAGTTTTGTTCACTTGTTCTGACCAGTCAAGAGTATTATCCATAATAATGCCTAAATTTTTAACTGAGCTACAGTAAGGAATGTCATTACCGTCTACACTAATTTTGTGAATCGATTCAAGGTCAATATTGTTTATAAGACGAGAATATCCAATTATAATGGGTTGTGTTTTGATGGGATTAAGCTTAAGGCCATTTTTATTTGTCCATTCCACTATCGAATTGATATCCTGATTCATTATTCCAACTGTTTAATTAATTTTTGTTATGGGACAGCTTAAATAGATTTGAAGGTCGTCTGCATAAGTATGGAAACTGGAGAATTTGATAATGGAAGAAAGGTCATTAGCATACAAAGTGAAGAGGAGAGGGCCTAAAATTGAACCTTGTGGTACTCCATGCATAACGTTTTTCCAAGTTGACTTTTTGTCACCGACAGATACACATTGTTTCCTACCTAATAGATAGGATTTGAATCAAACTAACAAGTTGCGACTGAAACCAAGAATAGCCAACTTATTCAGAAGGACTGTATGATCAACAGTATCGAATGCTTTAGAAAAATCAAATAGGGTGAGGATGGTGCATTTCTTTGGTCCATAGCTAACCTTATATCATCAGTGACACGAAGCAGAGCTGTCTCAGTGAATGGAATTTTCTAAAGCCTGATTGAAAGTTATGAAGCTTACTATTGTGTCTAGAAATTTTACAACTTGAGCATGAATGAGTCTTTCTAGCACTTTGGACATGCAGGTAAAATACTGATTGGTCTAAAATCCTCAACTTTATTGGGTGATGGAACTTTATTTAGAGGGCGAACCAGAGCAAACTTCCAGTTTTAAGGGAAAATGCCTTCTTCAAGTGACTTGTTGAAAATGTATGTAATTGTTGGTAAAACAGCAAATAACATATTCTTGATAAATTTAATAGGAATTTTGTCTACACCCATAGCATTACTATGAATACGTTGAATTGCTCTGGAAGTGTCTTCTTCTGAGATTGGATGGAAATGAAATTGATCAGTGATTGGTAAATCTAAGTTTGTAACCTGCTCTTGAAGATCATCGATATGATTAGCAATGACAACTTTGTCGCGTTGGTTAGAGTGTGAAACGAAATGGTCATTTATATTATTCAATGGTAAGTCAATT